>NC_139217.1:313756054-313771054 GCF_055691185.1 Crinia signifera
GTGGTGTAAAGAGAATATGTGTCACTACGTGTCTTGTGTAATGTGAATAAGGGTCACTACATTTTCTGTAGCATGAATATGGGTCACTACGTGTCGTGTAACGTGAATATGGGTCACTACTTATTGTGTAATGTTCAAATGGGTCACGACATGTTGTGTAATGTCAATGTGTCACTGTTAGTTATAACGTAAATATGGGTCACTATGGGAGGTGTGACATGAATATGGGTCACTAGGTGAGGTTAACGTGAATGGTTGTGTAATGTGACTGGGGGTACTATTGTGTGGCCATGCTAGTTTTTTTTATACCACACCCCCTCGATTTTGCCGCGTGCCTACGGCACGCACTATTTCTATGTGGTGTTTGGCCATGGGGAAAAATTTTTTAATTTGTAAAGTGCACCAAACATGCTATTACCAACTCTCGCTCTGCCTGCTGGGAGGGGGCGGTGGAAGGTGAATTGTAAATTAGATTGTGCTACTGTGTGGTTTAATATGAAACATGGGTACTATTGTGTGGCCATGCTTCTTGTAAAATCAAGCTCTTTTTTTTTTTTTTGCTGCAAGGGCGCAAATTTATATTTCGCAGGAGGGCGCCAAACACCCTAGCACCGGCCCTGCCCAGGATTGGCATCTCCAGTTAGCAGGTGTGTCGTCCACCCCCCCCCCCCCCACCACCCATATTTACTTACATGGACGTGCTGCTGGGAGCAGGGCCGACAGCAGCGGGTGCTCAGACGCTGCCCTACATTACACTGCTCATGCACAGTCTAATCTCGAAATTCTGGGATTACATACTCCAATCCTGGGATTGAAATGTTGAATATTTTGGGGCCAAATCCTGGGATTCTGTTGATCCCAGGATGGGCCACCCTAGTCCCAGACAGCAGGATCACATGTGAAATGTCGCATTCGGTACTTTTGCATGCAATCCCATTCCCAGCTGTGAGATCTGATGGATCCTTAGTGCAGCAGTGACGATTTCCTGCTCTGATCCAACTGCTCATCAGATCGGAATCGGACGTTCAACATATGTGATTTGTGCCCGATGCCTCGGAATCAGATTAAAAGGACCCAAACTGCACTAGTGGATGGGGGCCTTAACTCTGGACTTCTTCACCCCAGTTTTATTTTATCTGGACAGACACAGACCAGTAATCATTTCACATTAAGATGTTCACAGCCCTGTCTCTTTTGCTACAAGTCACCTAGTATGGCATCGGCCGTACAGACAAATGGCCCTGACATACCTTATATACCCTAGGCTCCTCCCCCCTCCCAGACTGACAGACAAATGACACTCCTACTTGTCTACCTTGTCTTTAAAAGGAGCCCTGGCAACTGCTTCTGCTTTGATTAAAAGACAATATTTTTATATATATACAGGCACAGCAACAGGGAGGGGGTGTCAATGGGGACTGCCAACCCCGATTATGTGAGGTGCCCCAAAGCATGGCTGCATCGCTTGCTAGGGTCAAGGGCTGTAAATTGTTGCAAATTAAATGTATCGCGCCAGCTGGCTGTCCATATGTGTGCCCTCTGGTTAATAAATGGACCCGGCTCTCTGTCTGCCGGTAAACCCCCCCCCCCCCCCCACTGGGGACAGTCCAGAGTAATAAACACTGTCACAAAAGTGGTCTGATAATACACACTGTCACAATGCCTGATAATGATGTACATTAAACATCAGAACGTTGCCGACCACTTTTGTGACAGTGTGTGTTACCCTTGTGTCACAGCTTCTGTATCCTGCACTTATGTCTCCTTGCCAGGGAGCTTATCTTAAGGCCCCGGGACGTATACCACTGTGATGTGCCGCCTTCTCCTCCTGTATATAATATATGATATAAAGCAGAAAAAGACAGTGAGAGGGTGAGAAATTAGATTGATTCACACTAATAACATTTCTTTAGGTAGTATTTTCACACCTTCTAATGTTTTCCACCCAAAGAAAGACTTCCTTACAGCTTGCATGTTTTTTTTTTAAATGCATTAGGATTCTAATATTATTTTAAGAAATAGTACAGATTTATGGTTGCTGAAAATAAAGCTTTCATATACTAGAATAGCTTTTCTAAGGAAAGCCTAGAGGGACATTTATGTTGAGTCACACATTCCTAGTAGTCCAGCATTACAGAGAAAAGTACATAAGAAAGGGAATCTTGTATGATTTACTGTGACATCTATTAGGCTTTTATAGAATATAATACATATGTTTCACTATCACCATAAAATTAATTGCTTCTAATTAGTCAGCTCTGCCAGCTTCGCAGTACTCTTCTATGTGAGTACAGTATGACACACTATTGGCTGAGTGGGATTTATATGTCCAGTTACTGGGATATAGTTGTTTTAAGAGTTTAATTGATTGTCCTATATTCACTGTGGTTGAAGTACGAATAGCTTAGCCCTCAGGGAAAGTACATGAATTGAATTTGCCATTATCATAGATGCCAAAATTTGCATATTTCTCTTGCATATGGATTTTATTGCTGGGAAAGTGTATATAAGCAGGTGATTAAATTAAAATAACATTTTAGTGCCTATCTAGTATTGGGTGTGTTCACATTTTGCTATGTTCTTTTAGATTATTTTTACGTTAGGTCCTGCCAGCTTGCTCTTTTTAGTGCCTTTGTTTTGTAATTAGGACATTTAGGAACCTAAAAGAGTTCTTAAGCAGCCTTCAATAAATTGCTCATTTTCTAAACATAGTTTATTATGAATAAATGATGTGTATAAATACGGTACTTATGTAATATCTGGACTCCCGTTTTTCTTATGAGGCCGCGTCCCTGCGCGGGGCTCACTGCGCTCGCCACGCTTCGGGCACGGTGGCTCGCTGCGCTCGCCACACTATATATATTCAACTCCATGCGTAGTTGGATAGTAGGGGTATGAAAAAATGGGGTGCATTTAACATGGGAGCCCAGATAATACATAAGTACCATAAATACTTTAAACCCACATATATTGTAAAATTTCAAGTACAAGTTATAGGTTTTATTTATTAATGTGAAAAGACCCCAGTTGTCTCCGAATGCAGAGGTTGAATATATTATCACTAGAAATGATCCCTTAAGCCTTAGGGGGGTATTCAATCCCCTGCCACTATTTCCGACGGTGGAAATAGCGGCGGGTGCCTTTCAATGCTGTCTTTCCTGACTGAACGGACCCAATTTTAGAAGCAGTCGGGCCCGTTCTGCCGAGAATGCCGGCCCGACAGTCGTGTAAGACTGCACTGGCTTCACTGTCTCTGGCATTGACTACCTATTGGAAGTCAGACCTGCCAGTCACCCAAGACAGACCCATTGGGAGTGTACCCTCCCTCCTGGGCTGCCTCTTTGGCTGCTTTGGGCTGCAGCAAAAGCAGCCCACAGAACCTGGGGTATGCACATGCACAGTACTGAGGCCGATACTAGCTTGCACCAGTCCCAGTGCCTGTCATCTGCATTGTACAGCTACTGGGACCATTGTTTTGCTTCTATGGTCAGCAGCCGAAGCAGCCCATAGAAGCTGTACTGAGATCGATACTGTGCATGTGCCAGTCCCATTGCCTGTCATCTGTACAGGCACCAGGACTGCAGTTGGGGCAAGGGAGAGCAGGGGCGGTGGGGGGTGCCAGCATTGTGGCCATTGGCATGCCCCCTCCTACAATAAGGTAGGAGCTGCCGCTGCATCCAGGTGAAGTAAATGCTAATATTGTGCCCAGATCGCCCAATACCCCTTATATCCCTTATATCCCTTTAATACCGCACAAATAACTCGGGTCTGACTGGGGTTGTTGCCGGGTCCACCCAGGTCACTGTTCAGTGTAAAAGGGCCTTTTGAAAAATCCAGGATTTTACCAGGGATGCTGGGCTGTGTGAATGGATAACCTGGGTCCTTCACCTCGCAAATGCTGCATCGCTCTCGAGTTGGACCCGTGTCCAAAACCCGTGTGTGACCCGGCATTTGCAATCTGAACAAAGGGGTATTATTATTTTCAGCTATCTCCTTTCCTATGTGCCTGAACATGCTGAAATTCAACACCTAAGGTTCCCTTAGGACAGGGGTGTCCAAACTTTTTGCGACAAGGGCCAGATTTGTAAATGTGTAAATTTCTGGTGGCCTGACATTCTTTGAATTATTAATCACATCAGAATGGTCCCCCACTCTGCCCCCATTCACTGTATGTTCCCCAGCCTGCCCCTCCTTCACTGTATGTCCCACCATTCATTGTATGTCCCCAAGCCTGACCCTCCTTCACTGTATGACTCCTATTCACTATGTACCCAACTCTGTCCCCATTCACTGTATGTCCCCCAGCCTGACCCTCCTTCACTGTATGTCCCCAACTTTGCCCACTCCCTTCTCTGTATGTTTCCCAGCCCCTTGTGTGAGCCAGAGATCGGAGAGGCAAAGCAGGCACTGCAAGGACAGGAGATGCTTGGGCTCCCGCTGCTGCCCTCCTCCACTCTGCGTGTTACGGGAGCAAGCTTCCCCCTTGCTGCCCCCCTCTCCATACACTGCTGTCACTGTGAATGTGGAGTAGGGTGATATACAATTGCAGTAGCAGGGGTAGGACGCCAAACACATCTGACTGTGGCGGCCGGCACCTCCTCACTGCAGCAGACAGCAAGGTAAAGGTGCGCTCGCGGGGCCCCACCTTCAGTGTCCTGTGCTGTGCTTCCCACATCTGATGCTCTGCCCACTTCCAGCTGGAGGCTGCGGGCCACTTAAAAAGACAGCACGGGCCACAATTGGCCCCCTGGCCTAACTTTGGACATGCCTGCCTTAGGACAATCTTTAGCACCAGTGATATTTGTCTTTTGCCTCCTTATCGCATCCATGTCTCAGACTGCTGCTTACCTCATAAAAGAAAAGTAGTGACATCACTGTATGATAGCAAAGTGAGATAGGTTTTCAGTATAAAGTTTAATATATAAAGAAACATGTACTGTACATGAACAAGTCTCCTGTATATAAATCAGTAAAATCTTTGAATGAAACCTGCTCTCTCGTTTTCTGACACAGAGAAATGAATGTATGTCATGTCCAATGTTGCACACATAGATGTAATATACCGCATGTCCCCAATGTCATATATAACAGAAACCACAGCACCACATTATGGCATTTACCTCGGCTACTTCTTTTGTGGTAAACCATTTCCTTTCACAACCATTCAATGATCATTTTGAAATGTTCCTTTAATGTTTATGATTAAAATAAAAACATGAAGTTTAAATTATTGAGATTATAAAGAACATATTTCTGTGGCAGTATAATGGCTCTGTGCTTGTGGTAACAGCATTCATTGTTCAAAGGAAACACTTTTTTTTAGGAACTGATGCAAAACATGCTTGTTAATTACTATACCACATTCGTGCATGCAAAACAGGAAGGCAATCCTGTATCATTTCAGAATACAAACTAAATTCTAATTTGATGTAAAGTAGACCGCACAGATTTAAAGACGTTTAGGAAAGTTTTTGCCTAAACAGCACAAAGGGGGTGATTCGGGTTTGATCTGTCCTCTGCAAATTCGCTGCGGGGACCGATGATCCCGGTCTGCATATGCGTATCAGCGAAAATACGCATGTGCAGAACCTCTGTGTGAACGCCTTTGGCGAGTATTACACTCGCCGAGGCATTACCACAGCGGGTGGGCGGGGAGGGGACTGTTGCATAAGAATGGCCAGCGCTTCCTGGGCATACCCACAAAAACGCTGGGTGCCCCCAGAAAAAGATGGACATCCCCAAGCGAACGCAGGCGGGTCGAAGCCTGCACATGACGTCAGAGCTCGCCCTGAATTTGGACATCTCCGAGCCAAAGAAAAGTTAGCCTAGACAGGCTTTTATTTCGAACAGGAAAAAAAAACATTTAATGGTCGCCGACCGTCAAATGACTTTTCGCCCATATGCCTGCATGCGAATGGGTGTGTAAGTATACACATCCATTCGCATGCAGGCGCGGGCATTCCATCAGCAAAGGGGGGCAGGCATTTGTCCCCCCGGCGGGCGGCGTTTACTTGCTCGTTAGGCAGTGAAAGAACGCTGAACGTGTCTGAATCAGGCCCAAAGTACCTGTGTAGCCATGTAGCCAGCAGCATTCAAATCAACAATCATGGAGCCCTGGCTGAAATTTGTTGTATTAAACATTTGTAAAATGACTTTTCTAATTGGTCTTTAGTTATAATGCACTCTTCCTTAGATTCATTTTCTGGTCAGCTGATCTAGCCATTTGGTGCAGGTTATATTATACGTTTGCAGGTATATATAACTTTTCAGGCTTATCATAAAATACCTCTAAAATGCTCCACTGATTGTTATTCCAAAAAACCATATAGAACAAGTTCCATGTTTCAGTGACCTATGCATTAATAGCAGCGGCACTGTTTTGATGATCAACACTCATTTGTGGCTGCTAAGTATTAAGGACCTTATTCAGGAATTGCAGAAATGAACACAAGCGGCTTTGTAATGCTGTCCACCAGACGCAAATGCTGCAGACACCTCCTACTGTACATTGCATTGCGGTCTGAGTGCAGCATCTATAGGTACTGCCTCGGATCACCATCACAAGCATCAGTTGTGATGGTTGCAGATTTAGCCAGGCTGCATAAGCTGAGGCCTACGCAGCCTGGCTGGTACTTGGCAGCTTGTGAACCAGGAAATATGCATATAGCTATGCAGACTCTGGCCTCATCCCTCCTGGAAAACGTGGGCAACCATTATACAGTTAATTCTATACTCTTCCATGGGACTCAGCTCTAGCCTCTCTGTCATCTTGTACAAACCCCTCCCTCACCATGGGTCACTACACAGGGGGCTATTAACTAGGGATTCATCACTATGCATCAAATAGAAACACTCACCCTCTCACACGGGTGTCATTTAACAAGATTTCTTGCTGGCCTGCTGTAGAGGCGCACTGTTCGGAAGCTCTCTCCACTGCACACTGCCTGCTCAATGAAGGCCTGGCACAGCCAAGTAGTATTCCCCCTTTTGTCTTCTGAAGGGGGTATCTCTCTCAATGCAGACCTCTTAGCTTCGGCACTGCCTAACCCGACCCCTATTTTTTAGGTGACTCTTCACATACAGGGCTTCCCCTTCTTCAAAAATAAAGGTGACTACATGATGCTTATTGCTTATAGATGCTACCCCACACCCACTCTTCTATATAACCTACAGCCCCACACAACCCATAACACAGAGCACTGCAGGACCACCCTCTTACTGTCACACAGCCCAGCATACTATGGGTGATTCCCTCACGTGGAACCTGAGTCTTGAATTCTCAAGCCCTGGCATCATAGCCTGCAGTCGCCAGCTAGTAATTTAATGAAGTCATGATCTATTGCAGCTATCCTGCATTACTGCCTATGTATCTAACCTCAATGCCCAGAAGTGGGAGGTAGACCTCAAGTGTGGGGGTAAGGCTTAATCAGGGTTTATTATAAAGTGACTGGTCTGCATTCGACACTACGTCTTTGTACGCAACCCGGTCTTGCAAAGCCACATGTGGGTTCCGCAATACAAATCTAGGTGGCTGCAGCATTTGCATAATGTTGCCCAGTCACTGCGTATAAATTCACAGCTGTATTGGCATTAGCATACATCTCTGAACATATAGCTATGAGTGAGGCCCATAGATTATAAGTGCCAATGGGGCAGATGTATTAAGCCTTAACACGAGATAAATGCAAAGGTGATAAAGAGAGATAAACGTCCAGCCAATCAGCTCCTTACTGACTTTTTTCAAACACAGCCTGTAACATGACAGTTAGCAGGTGATTGGCTGGACATTTATCTCTCCTTATCACCCTTGCATTTATCTCTTGTTAAAGCTTAATACATCTGCCCCACAGAGACAGGGGGCCAGAGACTGATGTAAGAGTACTAATGTTCTCTATAAAGCAGAATATATGTAGGTATATACATAACTGGTTATAGATATAATTATAGATTTTTGGAATCCCCATTTGAAATTTGAATTCATTGATGTTATAAACCCTTGATGACTAACCTTGACACTCCAGCTGTTGTTGAACTACACATCCCAGCATGCTCTGCATCAGATTTAACATGGTCAAATAGGAAAACTGAAGCAGAGTATGCTGGGATGTGTAGTTCAACAACAGCTGGAGTGTCAAGGTTAGCCATCAAGGTTATAAACTGTATTTTTCTATTTACAGTATGTGTTATCTTGAGAAAGTCAAATTGAAGTCTATAGCTTTTATTTATTTAACTTTTCATACAGCTTGCGTCTTACAGTACTTGCTTTCACTAATCCCAGTCATGCTACCCAAGCCAAATAAACAGACAGGAATATATGTGTCCTAAAACAGAGATTGTGATTGTGATTACAGCATGATCTTTCCTGAGCAGCATTGTGAGTAATGGGGACATTTGCTAAATTACCTTGTCATAGATGTTAGGACTTTGTTTTTAGAATTATTAACTACGATCCTTAAAATACATTTAGTATTATCCATAACTTCTTTCCCAAGCTCCAATTTGCCTCCACCCAGTTCTTAGCTTTCTTCAAAGATGTAGCTGAGTTTTCCAATAAAGGCAAAATGAATACAGTTTCCAGTTGTCCCCAATCCACAAAATGGAGCGATGTTTTGTTTGTGCGCATGTGCATAAACATTTATGCACATGTGCAGGCTCTTTGGGGTGAATGGATGCGGTAAATTGATTATTCGCCGGTCCGTTCAAGCAGAGCAGTGCGGGCGGGGGTGTGGCCTGCATGGGTCACACTCACACTTATTTTCCAGTGTTATATAAAATATGTATCTACTGAGATGTGGATGATGCTATGGGGGAGAAGTATCAAAGCTTGAAAAGAGATAAAGTACCATCCAATCAGCTCCTAAATGTAATTTGCTATGACATGATAGGAGCTGGCTGGATGGTACTTTACTGTATCTCTCTCTTCAAGGCTTGATACATCCTCCCCTATGTCTGATGGTATAGATCAGCGGTTCTCAAACTGTGGGTCCTGACCCCAAAGTGGCTCCCGACCTTCTCAGCATAGGATCACGACTCCATGTTGCTGACCATCAGGCTGATGACTTTTCTATTCTCAGTCACTAATTCAAGGAGTCTGAAAAATCTGTTGAATTGTCTGTTATTTTAGACTCCTCCCATCATTTTGTGCCTCCACAATGCTGCCATGTATGTGCTGTCTGCTGACTACACATGTTATGTGATGACCTTCTGTAATAACTTGCTGGGGTCCTGTCATGATTTGTATTGTTTGATGGGGTCCCAGAGCAAAACAGTTTTAGGAACCCTGGTATAGATAATATTTTGTTGTTTTGTTGTCTGACGTGCAGTACAAGTATAATTTGTGTTTCCTCTATTTTATGAGAGTCTCATTTTTTTTTCTTTCCATTTCAGTTGTCCAACATATAAAGAGGCACAATATTGTCTTGAAGAGAGAATTGGGAGAAGGGGCATTTGGAAAAGTGTTTCTTGCAGAATGCTATAACCTATACCCCGAGCAGGACAAAATACTTGTGGCAGTAAAGGTAATATTAGTTAATACCTTGTTTCCATTCATATATATATATATACTGTATAATATGGTATTAGCTTCTCAGCATATTAGTACAATATTATTAATTACAGTTAGTATTATTATGTGAAAACATTTGTGATTACAGTAACTTTCTCATGATTTCAACATGAATTAATTAATACTGTACAATGTATATTGGCCCTTATTCAGATCTGATCACAGTACAAATTTGTTCTCAAAATGGGCAAAACCATGTGCACTGCAGGTGGGGCAGATTTCCTAAAGCCCCTCAATGTATAGGCCTATGCAGGTACACTTACACATGTAGAACAGTAGTTTCCGTCATGTTTTAAGTAACAGGACTATTTCTCAGGGCCAGATTTATCAAGCATCAAAATGTGGTAAAGTGGAGAGTGATAAAAAAAACAGCCAATCAGCTCCTACCTGTCATTATTTAAACCCAGCCTGTAATATTGCAGATAGGAGATGTTTGGTTGGCTGTTTATCTCTCTACATGTTATCACCTTTTGAAGCATGATACATCTTCCCCTAAGGGCCTAATGTACTGTAGCATACCTCCCAACATGACCCTCACCAGGAGGGACACAATGCTCTGCTCCTGCAGTTTCTTCTTAATGCATGATTACCCGCATCTATGTTGAACAGTTTAATTGATAAGAAAGGTGCTTGAACACAGGTGATGGTAATCATACATGAGAGGGAAGTGCAGGAGCAGAGCAATGTGTCCCTACTGGAGAGGGTCATGTTGGGAGGTATGCTGTAGCCTTCTCTTATTCAGTAAATGCTGGCAGGGCTGCCATCAGGGTGGGACTGCAAGGACTCCAATCACAGCCCTGGACAGAAAAGGGGTCCAGGACTGGAGTCTATCAAGTATAATATGTTATAAACAAAGTTCACATTTCCCACACCGGAGGTCTCAGCGGGCATGCCGGGGTTCGAGAGGGGGTCCTGCCTATTCTGTCAGTCCTGGGGTCACAAAATTGCTGATAGCAGCCCTGAGTGCAGGAGTTTGAACCTATGCATTAGTTCCTGGAGCCCTGCTCCTTTCTATGTACTGCACAATCATTTCCTTGGATCCTTCCGACCTTGTATCCCCCCTGTCAGTGTGTCAACGGGATGCAGTTAAAATCCCAGCGGTCGGGATCCCGGCGTTCAGAATCCCGACGCCGGAATCCCGACCGCCGAAATCCCGACACTTTCTCCCTCCTGGGGTGTCCACAACACCCCTGGAGGGAGAATAAATTAGTGTGCCGAGCGTAGCGAGGCACCGGGCCCGCTGCGTGGCGAGCGCAGCGAGCCCGCAAGGGGGGCGATCCACGTCCCCCACTTGTCGGGATTTCGGCCGTCGGGATTCTGGCGTCGGGATTTTGAACGCCGGGATCCCGACCACCGGGATTTCATACTGCTTCCGTGTCAACAGCTAGGGGGAAATAGTGTGTAACTCTATAACAAAACAATTTTGACTTAAGCCCCTTACACACTGGGGGATATATCGCCGAGCGATATATCGAGCAATATATCGCTCACGATAAGCGGATATATCGCTCAGTGTCCCGTTTGCATCAGTGACCAGAGATGGTCGCTGATGAAAAAGAAACTGCCGGGAGAGCCCGGCAGTGGAAATCAGCTGGTCGCAGGAGCATGTTCCTGTGACCAGCGATCATTACGAGGGAGAAAACGGGAGCGCGCACCCGGCGATATATCGCCGGTGCACACTCCCATCGCGGGCAATATGGTCGCTCAGCGACCATATTGCCCGCAATATTAGACAAAATTGCCCCGTGTGTACACAGCCTTACTTGCTATACAATCAAAACTTAATTAACATTGGGCCTATTTCAGACTTGATTGCAAAAAACCTTTTATTCTCAAATAGACAAAACCATGTGCACTGCAGGTGGGGCTGATGTGCAGAGATAGTTACATTTGTATCAGGCTTTGGAGAGAGTTAAAATGGAAAAGTTGGCCAATGTAACCAATTCACTTCTAATTGTAATTTGTCTAGCACAGTCTATGACAGTGGTTCCCAAACTTTTTTGAATCACGGCACCCTAGAGCATCAAAATATTTTCAAGGCACCCCTTATATAAAATTAAGTGCATTGTGTTTATATGTCACAGTTATGTTGTGAGGGACAGGATTTGCTTCTGTTTGTCCACATATATTATGATTGGCAGCCACAAGCACTGGTTTTGCCTTGTACATTGACCATAAATAATATGAATTGATCCTGGTCCACCAACCCAAGGCACCCCTGCAAGTGTCCCGAGGCACCCCAGTTTGGGAACCACTGGTCTATGAAATGACAGAAGATTGGTTGCTTTGAACATCTTAATTTTTTCTCTCTCAGAGGTTTGGTATATCTCCCCTATAGGTGTTTAATTACATTTGCAAACTGGATGCTGAATGTAGATCACATGTTTTTTTAAAGAGTTTGACAATGTACAATGTTCTACAATTTTTTTTTTCAATCTGCATTTATATATTTATTTACATATGACCGTTACTGTTCTTTAACCGTTTGGAATCAATTACTGGAAGTATAGCTGATGTTTCAAGAGGTATTTTTAAGTGTTTGTATTATTTACAGTATGTGTCCTCTCTTCAAAGAGATTTATTTTACAACATATTAATGCACGTTATAATTGTACCTTTCCCTCTATCCATTTTCTGTAGGGTAGTGCACATTTTTAGAGCATAACATCACATAACCCATGATTTTAATTGAATGGATAATTTGAAGAAAATAGACTGAGTGGGAGGTAACATGTTTTTCAATGTGAAATGATCGACACATCAGTTTCACTGCCCCTCCTCCCCCCTTCATATTGGCCTCTATGGCTTCTTCTCTTGTTCTGGTTGCCTAGCAACTCTAACAGCTTTGAAGTCTACTTACAAACACAGATCGAGGTTTCTTCTATTGTGCTTTTTTACTTATGGTTTAGTTCTACGTTTGTGTTCTATGTAAATGTACAGCACCTATAAGATACACACACACACACACACACACACACAAAAGTGTACATATACAGTATATTTATACAGAAAGGAAAGGTAGCACTCCACAGGCTTGTTTTAAAATGGTCCTTTAATCCAACAGTAATATTTATATATTATCTCTCCTCCATTACCCCAAGCTCACTGACACTGAAATCATGCAAGCCTACCCTAACCCGCAGAAATACTAATGCTATTAATTTTCCACAACTTTCCACCTCCCTGCAACAACTCTTGAAACAGCCCTTGATGGAGTGGCTCCAGCTACCCATTACACCCCACGTAGGCTTAGATGCCAACCGTGGCACTCCAAAACAACAAGACAACTACGAAATCAGTCACGCAAAGTAGAACGCCAATGGCGTAAATCTCGTAGTATGACTGATTTCCTCACATATAAGACTAGCTATCACTCCTACTGCAATGCTTTGGACACTGCCAAACAAACATACTACCAATCTCTCATCTCTTCTCATGCCACCAACCCTAAGCGACTTTTTAACACATTTAAGTCTCTTCTGTACCCTCCCCCTCCTCCCCCACCGGCTACCATCAGTGCACAAGAACTTGCCTCCTACTTTAAGGACAAGACTGATAACATCCGAGATGAAATGGTATGCTCCACAACCTCTAACCCTCTTTCCTCCCCACCTGAACCCTCTGGCACTTTCTCATCATTTGAGCCCACCTTGCCTCTTGATCCTTTACCTGCACAAGTCATTAAAAATCTCCTGTGCTTATTCCAACCTTAACTAAAATCTGCAATCTCTCTTGCTACTGGTACTTTTCCTTCTCTGCTCAAACATGCAGTGATTACTCCCATTCTGAAAAAATTCAATTCTGACCTGTAACTCTCTCTCTAACTATTGTCCTATCTCAGCTCCCATGCCTCTCCAAGCTACTGGAGAGACTTGTCTACTCTCATCTCACAGACTTTCTTAACTCTCACACCCTATTAGACCTGCTTTAGGCTTTCGCTCTCAACACTCCACTGAGACAGCAATAAAGTGCTGAATGATCTGGTAACTGCTAAGTCTAAAGGCCATTACTCATTACTTATTCTCCTAGATCTTTCTGCTGCATTTGATACTGTGGATCACACTCTTCTCTTACAAACAATACACTCCCAAGGTCTTAATGATACACCCCTTTCCTGGTTCACATATAACCTATCTGAACGCTCTTTCAGTGTTCGCTTCTCTGACTCTACTTCCTCTTCACTACCTCTGTCAGTTGGAGTTCCGCAAGCCTCAGTTTTAGGTCCTCTGCTTTTCTCAATCTATACTTCCTCTCTTGGCAAACTAATCAGCTCTTTTGGATTTCAGTATCACTTATATGCGGATGATACTCAAATCTATCTATCAACCCCAGAGTTGTCACCAGTGGTTTTGGGCCGAGTCTCTGAATGTCTCTCTGCCATCTCATCTTGGATGTCTTCTCGCCAACTCAAACTTAATATTTCCAAAACAGAATTACTTATATTCCCGCCAACTAAGAACAGTTACCATCCTAACATCTCCATCACTGTTGACAACTCGACAATCCACAATCCTCGACTCTGAACTGTCCTTTCTTCCCCATATTCAATATGTCTCCAAATAATGTTACATGCATCTAAAAAACATATCCAAAATACGACTCTATCTCACACAAGACACTACCCAATCTCTTATCCATGCACTCATTATATCCCGCATTGATTATTTCAATAGTCTCCTAACTGGTCTTCCCAAGAACAGACTCTCGCCACTGCAATCCATTTTAAATGCTGCGGCTAGGTTGATCTTCCTTGCAAGACACTCATCGTCTGCTGATCCGCTCTGCCAGTCCCTTCATTGGTTGCCTGTATCTTACCGTATTCAATATAAAACACTTCTACTCGCATATAAGCAATTAACCATACTGCACCAGCTTATATCTCCTTACTTATCACAAAATATCTCCCATCTCGACCACTCCGCTCTGCACAAGATCTGTGTCTCTCTTCTGCACGGATCACCAGCTCCCATTCACTATTACAGGACTTTCATTGGGCTGCTCCCATCCTATGGAATGCCCTTCCACGGACAATGATACTCTTCACTAGCCTCCAATCTTTCAAGTGTTCCCTGAAAACTCACCTCTTCAGGCAAGCCTATCATATTTAAGTACTACATGCATAACCCTCTGAGGCACTTATGTATTATCTAGCTTCCCTCCTGTACTTGTAACTTGGTGCTATGCTATTACTGATGCCTGTCCTTGTATTTCAGTCCTATATCCCTATAGATTATAAGCTTGCAGCAGGACCCTCCTACCTCCAAGTCTGCCTGTCGTTACGCAGTTTGTTTTATCACTGTCTACTATTGTAAAGCGCAACGGAATCTGCTGCGCTATATAAGAAACTGTAAATAAATAAAATAATTAAAAAATATATATAAATACATATATATATATATATATATATATATATATATATATATATATACAGAGAG